>NC_070592.1:6928975-6960304 GCF_027409825.1 Scomber japonicus | reverse complement strand
CGAACACACTATGCACTGTATGTGGGCCTGCAAAGACACGTCTGGATGTGTCAGACTGCTTGTATCAGTGTAATCTCTAGTGTGTGTGTGTGTGTGTGTGTGTGTGTGTGTTCGTATGTGCATGTGCATGTGAAGGAATGAGGAAGACTGAGTCACCCCTCCAGCTAGCCATCCTTATCCGCGGCCCTCCCTCCCGTTCCATGTTTAGCCCCACAGCAGCGATGATGAGAAGTCCTCTCGATTCAATCAGACGACATGAAGGCAAAACATGAAAAAAAATACAGAAAACAATTAAGTTTGACAGAGAAAGGAGCGGCAGGGGGAACCAGAGATTTTAGGTGGAATTGAGGAGGGGACTGAGGGAGTAAATAAGACAGAAAGGCGAACGAGAGAGAGGGAAATAAAGAAGATGAATGGAGAAGGAAATTGAGACAGTATGACCAGGACCAATATGTCTTGTAATGACAATAATACTTTTTCTGAAGAACATTTTGTACTATGAGACATTTACACAGACACACTCACCTTACACTGAGATTTACCATTGAGTATAGAGAGAAGAGAAAATTCACTTCTTGATTTATCAATATATTTCTTAAGAAAACAGAGAGGAATGTTATCTTACATGCCCGACATCATGATCATAAAACTCCTAAAACAAGCGTGTCTCACTTTACATTTTAATCTTTCATTTGCACTCTATGTCCTTTTAATGATTTTAACCTTTGTGTCGTCCTCCCGGGTCAAATTGATCTCGTCTGTTTTGACTGTTCCTTCTTTCCTTCCTTCCTTCCTTCCATCTGTCCTTCCTTCTTTCCTCTGCCCTTCTTTCCTTCCTTGTTTCCTTCCTCCCACTCCGTCTTTCCTCAGGTCCTTCCCTCCTTCCTTCCTCCCTTCCCTTCCTCCCTTCCCTTCCTCCCTCCCTCCCTCCCTCCCTTCTTCCTCCCTTCCTTCCTTCCTCCTCCTTCCTTCCTTCATCCCTTCCTTCCTTGACTCGAGGACAACAGGAGGGTTAAATCAAATCATTATTTTATGCTGCAATCTTATATTTAATGCTCTATTCTAGCATTTTATTTCTCTCTTTCTATTTTGCTGTACTTTGTTTTTATTATTAGTGTGTGTGTGTGTGTGGAGGGGGGGGGGGGTTAATTGTATGTTTTAATGTTTCTCAAATCACATGTTTTATGTAAAGCACATTGAGTTGCCATTGTGTATGAAATGCGCTATATAAATAAAACTGCCTTGCCTTGGAATATCAAGACTATGGATAAATGTTATGTATTCTGTACTCTAACACTGATTGCATCTTCATATCTTATGGAAATGTTGTACAATACAGTAGATATATATTTGCCTATTATTGTTGACTTTTTGAGGTGCATTAGTATCAGAGAATGTGAACCTGTTGCTTTCTCCACTATCAGCACAACTGGCAACAAACCACAGAGCAAATTGACATGTGCAACGCGTGGTTCAATCCTTTTAATTTGTGATTTCATCTGTGTCACAGCCCGAATCTAGACTGTGTGCAACAAAAAGGGGGGGGGGGGGGGGATGTGTCACATGGGTATTCAATGCAAAAGTAAATTTAATCAAAACAAAACAGTCAAAATGAACAGAAAATTAAAGATATGTAGGATAAGTCTGTAAAGTCAGTCATGTAGTGAAACAAAGAAACAGTTCTGGTGTGTGCTGTAATATTGATTTTTTTCCCCTCTCTTATAACCTTCAGTGATATTCAAAATATATTCAGTAATGTTAACCAAATGAGAAAAAAAACCATTGAAATGATTTGCATGCAAACATAAATGTTCCTCTGAGCCTTATTTTAAAACACCTGCAGCTCTTAAAACAGTCTTCTCTCTTCTTTTCTGTCAGTATCTCAATAGCATGTCAGAGGCAACATGATAAAGTGCAGTTTTCCCTCCTTTTACATGCATACTATTAATCTTTTATACATTTTTATGTTTTTCTTCAATGTATAATACAGGTTGTTCCTTTTTCCCAGATCCACAGCTGCAAACCATAAATGGGAGACCTTTGCTTTTATACTATTTTATTCAAGCCTGGCTCTTCACTCATATAACTAGCCTTTAACAGTCCGGACCATCTGTGGTGCTGTGCAGAACGACAGCGAGACACAGCAGTAACATTTCTCTCCCGTGGCAGCGCACACAATTCACGGCCTTTTGATCACCATTATGCTTGCACCCTGAGCTCATCGTGGCACTTTAAGGCCGACTACAGTAACTTAACCACTCCTAACAGCATGTACTTTTCTGTGGATGTGGCTACGTGCTGGTAATGCTTCTTACACCTACTGCAGAGACTCATTGCCCACAACAAAGCCTGAGAGATCACATCACACACACACACACAGGTTACCCCCTCAAGGTTACCCTCTTAAAAAAGGGACCATGTAACAACTGTTAATATGAGGCAGGAAGTCAGTGAAAACACTTAGCTAGGGTTAGGGGAAAGATATATATAAAAGATAAGATATGAAAAAACAGATTTTTATCTATCTATCACCCTGACTTTGATTTTTGAACATCACTACTAAGGATAAGATATGAAAAACCAGATTTCTGGATTACATTAACCTCCCAGAGAATAATTTTACTGCCTGAATTAGAGGCAAAATGTTGGTTTTATTACTGCAAGGAGTGTTTCAGTTCAATTTTAAACTTAAAGGATACAATTTTTCTGTCTAAAGGCCCATTTATACTCAACTTCATCCACCTGAGAGATCACATCGCACACACAGGTTACCCCTCAAGGTTACCCTCTTAAAAAAGGGACTATGTAACAACTGTTAATATGAGTGTGTGGCAACTAGAGGCAGGAAGTCACTGAAAACACTTAGCTAAGGTTAGGGGAAGATATATATAAAGATAAGATATGAAAAACCAGATTTTTATCTATCTATCACCCTGACTTTGATTTTTGAACATCACTACTAAGGATTGTTAATAAATCAGAGATGTGCTCATACTCCCATATGCCTTACATAAGTGTGATTCATCTCTGAATGACATATTACATCATTTTGTTAAGGTTTAAAAGGACAAATGTGTCTTAAAACCACAGCACGGTCCCAAATGGAAACAGGTTTTAGTCGCTGTAATCAATCATTCAGTTCATAATGACCATGAAAATCCAAAGTCCTCGTTTTGAGTGAAAATATATTTAAAAGTTTATCTGAAGCTATTTGAGTTAGTCAAATAAAATGGAAATCTTGCACAGTTACAGTCTTTTAAGTGAAAATGTGCTTCTTTGTGTCTCACTGGATAGTATTTTACAGCAAGAGAAAAATACTGTTTAGCTGCTCTAGGAAGTATAGTCACAAAAAAGGGAATCCGACACTAAAAAGCCTGTAACTTTGAAAGATATTGCCTCATATTAACTTCAAAAAACGTTTAAACACACGTATGCACAGAAGGAAGACTGGATTTTTGTAAGTGTATTATGAAAGGATCTCTTAAAGGTGAATATGAACAAGAGGAATAATCTTTATGTCTATATGGGCATGTGACAGTTTGATTTAAAGGCTCATTTATGCTCAACGTTAAATACGGATACGGATGGAGCCTTCTGTCCGTGCTCTGCGTTCATTTCGTCCGTATTTCTGCACGTTTCCATAAAGCTTAAAGATACGGACCAAACGGAGCAGTACCACCGGAAACCATGGGGGGGCAGTGTTGCTGTCACTACTCGATACGTAGCTCTAGTGAGACACGAAGAAGAAATAACAATGGAGGAACTTTTTGAGGAAAGGTTTTATGAGTTAGTTAGAAACTCCTTCCTTCCCTCCTTCCTTCCTTCTGTCCTTCTATCCTCCCTCCCTCCTTCTCTCTTTCCTTCCTTCCCTCCCTCCTTCCCACCTTCCTTCCCTCCTTTCCTTCCTTCTTCCTCCCCTCCCTTCCTTCCTTCTTCCTCCCTCCCTCCCACCTACCTTCCCTCCTTCTTCCTCCCTTACTTCCTTCCCTCCTTCTTCCCTCCCTCCTTTCCTTCCTTCTTCCTCCCTTCCTCCTCCCCTCCTAACTTCCTTCCTTGACTCGAGGACAACAGAAGGGCTAAACATATCGTTTTTGTCTTTTATGCAAGAGGAACATTATCAATATCTCCTCCACAGTCACCATGTTTGTTTTTGAGTTTGTTGTTGTCATAAACGTTTTGACTCTGTGCTGCCCCCTGGTGGATGTATTAGTTAACATCCATGCCAACGTAAAGGACACATGGAAGTATGTGAGCAGTGACGGTAACATCGTTTGAAAAGATTTATACATTTTCGTACGTATGTCGAGTATAAATGGGCCTTTAGACAGAAAAATTGTATCCTTTAAGTTTAAAATTGAACTGAAACACTCCTTGCAGAAATAAAACTAACATTTTGCCTCTAATTCAGGCAGTAAAATTATTCTCTGGGAGGTTAATGTAATCCAGAGACCTTCCACGAGTAAAAACACTCTCATCAAGTGGTCCCTCCCTGAAGCTTTTCTCTGATAGTGAATGCACAAATATCATACTATGAATCATACTATGAATGCATGAATATACTTTATTTGTTTAAATTCCCTTATGTAATCAATTTACCTCTTTTACCTGTGAAACTATTCATCTTTTGGTGCAGCAAAAAACAAGATTCCCCTGCAGGGATGTTGAGTGATGCTGACCTTCCCTATACCACCTACTGTACTGTGCCACATTGCTTTTGTAATTGAAATGTCAGAAACTGTGTGACACACCAGATGTAGATCAGGGCAGGATATTTCTCTCTCCCAACTTCAAAGTAGAGGTAAATTCAACAGACATTTGCCAGCATGTTAGACAGGGAAAGTCACTGATATCTTCGTTCTGCACTGGATCAAAATTCCAGGGTCCCGAGGTACAAAAAAAAAAAAAAAAAAAATCACCAGACCTCCTCTGGTTATGCTAATGCTGTCATGAGAGGGATTAAGAGAAAAATACAGAGCAGGAGAGATAGGAGATGAAGGAGGAGAAGAGAAGAGAAGCTGCATACCATCATCATAAGTGATTGTCTTTCTGAATGTAGAGTGGAGACAAATCCATATATGGTGTTTAGAAAAGCTGAAATTGTTGTTTTTTTACAAATATTTATTGCATATAATAAGTTTTTTGTTTTTGGGAGAAAAAAAAATGTCAAATAACACAGATCAGGACTCGTTACATCGCTGCCTCCATCTCTGTCTCTGTGTCATGGACAAATAAATAGCTGCAGGTCTCTGGGTCTGGCCGAGCTGAGCGCTTTGGCTGATTGCTCAGCGCAGTAGTCCATGGTCCTGCAGACTGTACGGTCGGGAACCCTATCTTGCCACAAAAGTTTATTAAAGAACACACTAGGGCTGGGCGATTATGGCAAAAATCAAAATCACGATTAATTGACCTCGATTACGATTAATGAACGATTATCTCCACCCTTGATGAACAATTATGTATTGTCACAGTTTCTTTAGTTTTGTATTTTCCACTGCTGCCCTACACATGAGGATCTTTAGGGAGTGAAAATAAAGATGTTTTACGGTGTGACGCTGTGGTTAATGTCTAGTTGACTTGATCAGAACTATGTAAAGATCATGGTTTGGGTTAAAATGATCACTGGAGACAAGTTTTCAAATTCCTTAAAGATATGGAACCTTTGCTGTCATGGCAACAGCGAACACCACGATTAACTGACATGAGCAAGATTAAGTCGATTAGAGTTTCTAAATGTCCGTTTCGATTATTTCTCGATTAATTGCCCAGCCCTTAACACACATAATATCCTAAAATGAAAAGTGTAATACAAACAAAAACAGACACAAATACACAAACTTGGTTCACATCTCTATCTGAGTCTGACAGCAGTTATCTACCTCGACGATTTTCGAGGTCAAGTAGGAATTCCTTTACAGTCTTCGAAGGCAATGTCATCTGTCACTGTGTCCGGTTATATTGAGTGATTTAAACCTTTTTATCTGCAGCAAATTACCATCCAAGTGTGACCAAGTCATTTTAAGAACAGCAGTTGCAAGTAGAGTATGTCAGAAAGACCTTTTCAAAAACTCTCTCTTTGTAAGACAGCTTCATTTTTCTTTCCAGTGTCATTCTTGAGAATTACGTCTGCTGTATCTTAAAATGCACGGGATGATGTCTTGGTAGCAGCAGCGGTGCAGAGCTATGTCAACAATTTATGCCTTCCCACGGGGCACAAGACTCAAGACTCAAGAGCAACAGGACTTACAGTGCAAAGAAAGAGAAGCACCTTGCTATTGAAAACTTAACAAAGGAATGCAGAGGACGGCAAGAGTTCATTTGAGGTACAATCTTCATTTTCCTCTTTGGAAGTTACAGCCAAGTTATAATACAAAGAGACTCTTAAGGCAGTGCTTCAGTGGCATCTCAGCCCCAGCTCTTTCATCTTTGAACACTTGGCTGCCTACTGACGCGACCTAAGAGGAATATGCAGTATAAAAAGAGTGTTGATGAGGTTCAGCTGCCGTTTGTTGTCTCATTAGGCTGCTTCTTACATGTTTCTGTCTCCCAAACAGAGCTATGCTTTGGCACAACAGAAAACAGACTCTACCTCTCAGTCTAACATCATACAACATCCAAGATCTGTGATATGTGTGCTTTAATGATTACGTTTTGCTTTTTTCTCCCCCCCCTTCCCTATCAGAGTTATAAGCCCTCTTTTTAATGCCCTGAAGACTGTGATATCGCTACATGGTTGTTGATCATTATCAGTGACTTAATTTATCTCTCGCTCACATTTCTCATTCCTAAAGTTCATTGTCCAAATCAGACCGTTTTCAGGGAATCAATCAAATCTGATCAACTCCAGTGGATTTTTACCAAACTGGGCCCTTACTGATCAGGAAAGGACAACATTATTTGTTTATACCAGGCGGGCAGTTCCGGTCCTCTGAAATGAGGCCAACGTGGAAGTAACTTAGAACTGCATTCTATCAAAAGGCCATCAGGGGGCGACCGTTTTGGTGTCAAAAGGACTTCCGTCTCTGTACAAGTCAATGGAGAATTCACCAACTTCTCACTTGATTTCTAACCTCAGTAAACGTTTTCAAAATGTGTTTATGGTCTCAGTCGCTAGTTTAAAGCCTTCTTCAATGCAGTATGATGTTCATTTGTGACATTTTGGCCTCCCTGATTTTAAATTTGACGATAAAGCAGGGTATGCATTAGGGCGGGGCTACGTCGTGATTGACAATGTTGATTGACCAATGTCCTCGAGATCCAGCCCTCGCAACCTATCGCAACCTCCCCCACTCCTTCCATGGCTCCGCCCATGGCCCCGCCTCACGCCCATATAAGTAGAATACGTGTTTTTATTTTTCTCAGCATGCTACTGAAATTTTCAAGATGGCGTTGCCCAGATCCGAAACTATTGGCTTCCAAGCAGCAGTCCACAAACCAATGGGTGACGTCATGGATGTTACATTCATTTCTTTTATACAGTCCATGGTTTATACACAACACCGATTTCAAATCCTCATCATTAGGTTCACTTGGATTAACTCTGTTTCTATCCGCATTTTCAATTTGTGCATTAGAAAACACTGGAGGAGAAACACCTTTAAAAAAGTCTTAATAATGCACATGTGTTTTTATGCTTGGTTGAGGTGCAAAATTGGTTCATTATAAAAGAAAAGAGGCTGGTGGAAACAGATTTTTCTTCTTGAGTTCATCGAGCCAGCCTCTTCTTCTACTGTAGACAAAAGCATTCATGTCTTCTCACCATCACATGGCTTTACATCAGAAATCTCAATAAATCAAGAATTATAAGATCAAGGCATACTATACATTAGCCCTTGTTCCATGTCAACATCCTCCTGTATCACCATAGCAGCTGATAAAAACACCACGGGGTACATATGGATTAGAAGGGGGGGAAAGGAATTCATTAAAAACACAAATGCTATCTTAAGGAAGCAGCCGAGGGTTACTTTTGCTTGAGTAATGATTTAATCTTGTCACATCCAGTGTATTTGCATAAAGATTGCTGATGGAAACAAAATTTCAGATGTTTGCTCAGAAATATTGAAGGAAATATAACTACAGAGTACATTGAGTCAGTAATCCATTACTAATGGTTTTAGATGTATGTAAAGCATTCTGGTTAATCTGGTGGCTCTGTTCCTTTATGTAATGGTTTCAATTCGAGGCTCAGCAGAACAAAGATGAATTTGGGCTGAAGACATTCCTGTGAAGCCCCTCCCTGCTATTACAAGCTTTTACGATGAATATTGATTATGAGGCATGGTGCTTCCTCTCTGCTTACCGTAACAATTTCAAAAGATGGTTTGACGACTTACAGTATCTGCACTCTCCCAAAACCGCACTCTGCAACCCATAATTACCAATCTTTTAAGTAAAGCACATCTGCACCGTGCTTCATAATCAGTTCTGCGCTGTAAAGATATGTGCTACTATGTGGACGGCAGTGAGACGGAGGAATTTCACGGGAGCCAGGGTATTGATTTCATTTATCTCCGCCAGTGCTGGGACTTGTAAACAGGTGTCCGCTGATTCTGTTGTGGAGTAATTCTACGCTTTGCTGGTAATGCAGAGGAAGAGTAATGCAAGGAGACATATCAAGGTCATCCTCTCGCTCACAAGCTAACACAGAGGTGCATCAACCGCCTCACCGTCCCAGCGGCCAGCCGTGCAAGACTGGTTGTTGTTGGCCAGGTGTGAATAGAAGTGAAGCTGCCATGTGCTGAATGTGAAACAGGCCGTGGATGATGAGGCGAGAAACTTCCCCTGGTGAATAAAAATGTTAAAGGTGCATTTGTAAACATCAATATATCATTGTCAAGGTAATTGTGAACACTTGGTGCAATTACCATCAACATATGAGACTACTGACTGCGTGGAGATTTACAGCAGCAGTAGTTTCACTGAGAGAAAAAAAAACATATTTCATCACATTCGTCTATCATACATTAATAATTACTCATTTATTGTTTATTTTAAGGAAAGGTATAAACATACAACATGCAGAAGAGAAGAAAGAAAGAAAGAAAGAAAGAAAGACAGAAAAAACAAAAACAGGTATATGCACATATTATAAAAATAAATATATATTCCATACGTACATATATAGGCATATATACATATACACATAAACAACCATAAAATAATAATAGAAAATAAAAGTAAATAAATATAAAATAAATAAATAAAATGAAATAGAATTTAAAAGAATATTAAATAATATAATAATAAAATATGTAATTACAAATTTATTGTTCACAAATATCACATTTCATTACATAATAAACTCCTAGAGCTCAAGAAAACATCTTTATTTTGTGCCAGTTAATGATCCAAAGATTAAAATGACTTAAAAACAAAGAAAAGCAGTAAAAACTCAAACTTTAACCAGCAAATGGTTTGAGTGTGTCCTGTTTGAGCATTCGGCATTTGATATATTGTTTGTCATCATTTTTCATCTATCAAAGGTGATTTTTCTTCAGCTCAAAAGCTTTTTGTCCTGCTGTGTGCCATACAGTAAACCAGCAAATGTCTAATGAAAATGTACAGCTGCACCTGCCAGCCATATCCATTTAATTCTTTATAAAACATATATATCAAAGTTTGTTTATTAAATGGATTATTGTTAAACTTGAATGTCACAAAAAAAAGAACGATGTCAGATTATGAGGCTGCAATGTTTGTGCATCTTCTCCTGAATGTCAGTCCTTTTTATTATGTGTAATTCATTCATGTTTGTTCCATTGTGGTGTTGTTGTTGTTATTTATCTTGTTTTGACATTCACTGCAGATTTGTCCTCTTATTCACCTGCTCGTACATTTCCATCTCTTCTTTTCATGCCTCCTCATATTTATACGAATATAAACTCGACACTCTACAGAGGTGGAGAACAATAGCAGACTGCAGGCACAGAACAATGTACAGTAGCATATAAAAATCAGTATCCATAATTAATATTACCTGAAGAAAGTAGCGCAGCCATGCATTTCATAATCTGTTATTCATTATTAAGTCGAGAGTTAATAAAGACTAGTGGATGGTGCTGCTGCATAGAAATTGCAAGAAAACCGAGGTATTGATTCCACTTCATTACCAGCTGCTGTGAGTCACAAAACAGGTGTTGAATAAAAATCTTTCTTCTTTTTCATCTCTCTTCTTTCTCATAAGTGTCATTGACTGTTATCCCCAACCGAGTCATAACAAAAACATATTTTGGAGTATGCTTTAATTTGGTACCACAAGGATCTGCAGCAGGAGCCTGTGAATTTAAAAAATGCAATTTCTATCCATGTTCATGTTTTTTCAATCAAACAATAAACAGCCTGTCAATCTGCACCCAAAAAACAAAATCAATCTTTCAACATAAGCGGATATAAAAGAAATGGTCAAGGAATAATTTAAAAAAGGCTTATTTTCTGATAAAAATGTATTGTTATTATGAATAATAAGATATCCAACATAGTATACAGCATGTATTTATACCTGAGAGACTATAAAAACAGTAGTTAATGTCAGTGCGATTTGCATTCTTGTGTTCTCAACCATATGTGATGTTATAAAACAGAGAGCTGATGAAACTTTATTTGCCAACTGCAGCAACTTGGCCAACTAGAACAAATGACAAACTTTAACAAAGCTGTGCCCAAATATCATCTATAATTTACGATACAGAGCCAGAATTGCAGATGAAATGAACAGATGTGTTGTTTTTTAGGTTTTTTTATGACGGGAAGCAAAATCAAAACCTTCATCTGAAACATCTGAAGTTTTTCTATTGTGGCATTTTTCACAAGTTGAGAACCTGGCAAGGGCATTCTTTGTAAGGATAAAAGTACTTTATTGGTATATTGGTGTGTTCTTTGATTTGATAATCACCACTTTTTTCCTGTTGAAAGCAATGCTGCACTATATACATACATACAATTTCATGGTTGTTGCTAAGGGATCCCTAGGGAAGCTGTGATGTGCAAAGCAGCGATCCGAGTTAAATGGGAAAGAAACCATGCTTAACAGGAACAAGAAGCTGACAGTAAGCCTGGGTGGAGGGGCATTTCGACGAGTTAAAGCACGAATAACTGTCTGCTCAAGTACTTCAGTCCTGTCTTTTTATTGGCAGAGTTGGAGAAAGGCTGTAAAAAACAAAATCTTGAAGTGAGGCTCCACTGTCTTTGGAGTATATCAAAAACTCACTCCCTGCAGATTTGAAAGGTGGCTTTAAGTCTTTAGGTTGCACCTTCACAGGAGGAAGCTACAGTTTGTGTTCAGCGTGGGTACAATGCATCCCAGAAGTGTCCCAGTTTCAGAACCGTTTCATCACACATCACAAAAAAAAGTATAAAAATGTCCATAGAAACCTTTTGAACAGCTGAAGCATAATCTATTTCTCCTTACTGTCCATCTGTGTGCTCATTACTGTGCCCATTAACTGTAGCTAAATACACTGCCATGATTTTGTTCCTAAATCTTATCTGTCTGAAACAAGACCAAGAGTCCACAGCAATGCTCCATAATCTATATCATGCTGTACTTGGGGAGAGTTGATAATTCAATGAAATGCTAAAGCAACAAGGCTCATAGTATCAATGCTAACATGTTGATGCTAAGCAGGAGTGATGTTTATTGCATTAGGTTAGCATGTTGGCCTGCTAATAGCTAATTAGCACTAAAAACAAAATACAGTTGAGGCTGTATATTGCACCAAGTTTGCAGGTATTTGGTCATAAACCAAAACACTGGACAAAATAAAAGCCACCTGTCATGGCAACCCAATGGTTAAGAATTGGTAAATGGACTGTACTAAAATAGCACTTTTCTAGCATTTTGACCACTCAAAGTGCTTTTACATTAAATGTCACATTCACACCATTGCCATCAGGAGCAATCTGGGGTTGAGGGGTCTTGCCCAAGGACACATTGACAAGTGGACTGGAGAAGCCGGGAATCAAGCTGCCAATCTTCTGATTGGTGGATGACTACTCTACCTCCTGCTCTACCTCGACTGGTCTACCTCCTGAGCCACAGCTGCCCTACAGCCTATAATCTCACTCAAAAGCACAAATGTCAACCTAGTGCTTGAGGGAAAGTCAGAGGAATCATCAAAGTAAGTAGCATATATCATCTAGGAACCTTGAATGTATGTACCAAATCTGAACTGACTGACAGACCAAGATTGTCATCCCTAGAGCCACTCGCATGGCTAAAATAGAAACCTGATCCAAAAGTGACCCAAGAACCAGACCTGCTTTGAAAAACATCCAAAGGTAACACACCCTAATAGAGAAAAACACTTAAAGAGGCAGCAGCATGATGTGCCACCAATTAAAAAAGCACCTTTTCTGAACTCCACAGTTCACACTCTGTCTCGCCTCCAAAACATTATGATGCACCACAATATCATGACAAGTCGGCAAGTCCACTCAGATCTATTCAATTACACGATGACCTGAGACCCACGGCAGAAGAAAAGACACAATTAGACCATATATAATTCAGATCTAGTCTGACATTGAACCGTGTCGAATCCCATTTACAAGGCTTTACATGGAGAGTTCTATCTTCTATTGAACAAACAGGGGTGAAATTGATATTGATCATTTCATGTATCTCTTGGTAAGACCCTTAATAAGCAAAAGATGATTTCATAGAAGTAATTCACCATAACAAAAAAGAAACTATGTTCTTTAAAATGTGCTCTTTGAACTGCAGGTTGCTCAGATCCAAGGACTTAGACACAAGCTAGCTGCAACTACCAGGACTAGAGGCTGAAACCAATGAAGAAGCTAGATGCTGCTGATTCAAAAAGCTCTCTAGGAATACTAAGTCAACCTTTCTTTTTAATGAGCCAGTATGGTCTCAAGTACTAAATTTGGCCCTCGAAATAAGTCTGCTAGTGTTCATTTTAGAAATATATGGTCTGTTAATAAGATTTGAAGACTTATAGTTGCGCTGATGTCTGCACTGTGGGTGCTGATAGACTCCTGGATTCACACAGAGTCGGATCATTGTTGCAATGTTTCTGTAAGTTTAATGTTACTACCTGCTGTGTTAGCACGGTTAAATTAAAGTTGCTAACATTAGCCCAGTCCAACGTAATGGGGCATGTTTTAAGAGCGTGAAAGACAATACCCAGCACACTTTATTTGGAAGGTGTTGGCTCCAAACGAAAAAGATGGTGTCAACCATAAACTGCAATTGATCTTCAAACCGGCTGCCATGTAAACCAATAGGTGATGGGTGATACGGTCTATACTTAGAACGTGAAACTAGACCCTGTTGCTTTTGACTTGATACTGAATACTGAGGAATTGGGCACTTTGGAAAAGAGCAATTCAAATAATTATACTTTACAGAATATGTTTGTTTTACTTCCTTGCACTATGCTTCAATTTGAAGTCAAATCTGGCATCTGAACCCACACACTATAACAAATAAAGGCAAACTAATTAATATCATCAGATTTTATTACCATAAAATGATATTTTATCAGCCTTGGCACTGACGTGGGAGTAACAGCATAACATATTTGCCTTGTATTAATGGTATGCACATAACGCAAACACACAGACACACAAAACAAAAGACAGAGGGAAATGAAGATGTAGAGAAAATAAGTTGTTGGTTTCATTTATACTTAGTAACACAACCACACTCCCACCCACACACCTAAAAAAAATGACTAAGAGGTAAAAATAGCCTTTGCAACAGCTTTAGAGCACACCAGACAATTAACTGGTATTGTGTTCGGAGGCTTCCAGCACTCCAGGGGCAATGCAATCCACCAGTGGGTTAAAACAGACATCAGCTTTTGTTTTGGATGCAGAAAGGAGAAATTCCCCCTTGGATACTCAAAACTGTTAAGCTAGTGTTATACTTTCTGCGTCCACGAGTATACAAAAATCTGCAAGAGTCTGTGTAATGTAAATTTCTTCCGCTTACCTCGGTACAAGCAGCCACGGCGCTACAATCAATTGACGCCAATCTCCAAGCAGAAAGCAGTATGAACAGAACTATCACGAAACCATGTTATTGATATATATTGAGTATAATCAATTTGAAACGTTCAGAGCAGTCCAGGAGAATTTTTGTGTTGTAATTTGTCTTTGTGGTCTACTCTCATGCCACCAACCTGCCTAATGTCCCGGTGCTTGTTCCTACATTTGCCCAAAATGCTATCCGACAACTCCCTGAGGACAGACATGAACTTTTCATTCAGCTATGGGTTTTTCTTGTAGTGAGATAAAAGTACACAGACAAGAGAGGCCCTACACCAAGGACTAGATTTGTCCCAATGTGCACCACAGAGTACTTACAACGTGTTTCCCATGTCTTAAACATGCACATATAGGACAAGTTGTATCCGCTGTCAGTCTAATGCTTGAGCTGTTTTCTTTAATTTTGAATGCAGATAAAATAACCAACCAGTGTTAAGAACATGTTGGTGTGGGCATGTTGCTTTAGCTCCACATGAGAAGAAGAAAAAGACAAAATACAGAGTCTAGTTTGAGTAAGAGATCCAAAACTTTTAGGCTTATAAGATTAAAAAACAACTAGAAGAAAACAATATTCTCATTGTAATGCATCACAGGGTCTGATGGATCCAACAACTCATCAAATTAAAAAAAGGGGGAGGACTGGTCACTCAGGTATTGTATGCAGGCTATTTGAACTCTAAAAAGCTGAATATCAATGAGCAGCAGTTGTATGATTACAGAGTAGGTGATGTGAAGGTTTAAAAAACTGAGCATTGAATTAGCATTTAATTAACTTAAAGGCCCTTCACTCCCACGCAGGTCTTTTCAGTTGGCTGATAGACCTTTCATCAGGTTGAAGCTGGGTGGAGCTATGCGGGGAATTAAATCATGTCGCCAGACTCTGTGTACTAATGATAACAGGGTAAGTTGTCCACCCCAACAGGTGCAACACAGTTTCGCCGGTTGAGGGAGATTAAAATCAAGTCTGGTTTGTTCACACCCACGCAGTCTTGAGTGGAGGTCTAATCAGACAACATGAGTGAACACCTGTGTGGTTAAACCGTGAGTATGTAGGAGGTTTAATCAACAGATTGACATTCATGTTTATTTGTTTTTTCAGGCACCTTTGCACGAACTTGAACTCATTTTCATTACCAATCTCTTGCATAAATTTTTGCAATTAATACATTAATCCTTAAAGGAGGATATAAACGATATTTTTTACAATGATAATGTATCAAATAACAATATGTAATGTGTCGGGTGTTGCTCTTAGTGATTAACCTACAGAGAAATATCAGCAATTTTGCAGCTCTTCTCAGTTTTAAAAGAGCTTAATAGAGAAATAGAGAAAAAGCTCTAAAAAGCCCCGCTGTACACTACCTGCTCAGCACCAAACAACAAACTAACTGTTAGCTGTAGACTAGCTGGTGAACATAGTGGAGCACTTAGTAGCCAAAGAGACATATATTTCCCTCAGGAATGGGTAGAGAGCTAAAAGAGAATGAATATTTGATTTACTTTCAGCAGGTGGACAGAAACACGACTCCAAATGAATGATAATGTTGCTCCATAACTGTTGATGTGCAGTAGAGTGGGGTGTTGGAGGATGTGGAAATAAGCAACGGTTAGCTGAAAAGTACATATCAGCTGAAAAGGTGATGATATGTCACTGTTGTGTTTGCAACTTGTTTCTGTTGCCCCCAAGTGGCCAAAATAAGTTAATGCAGGTTAACCACTGACTGTATGTAAATATGGATATCATGACAGCTCCCAAAAGTGAAGTGAGGACATTTTGATTACCACCTGGTGGCTGGCAGCAGTGTAGGTCATAAATCCATGTTAGCAGATGGCCCGTACTAATAAATCAGTGCACATCAAATTTTTTTCCTAAAAGATGTTTTTCGTCATTTTAGGTCGTTCTTATGATGCTGATGTTCGTCCAGCTGCTCTTTTTTATGTTTGTTTTTAACCTTTGTGTCATCCTCCCGGGTCAAATTGACCCCGTTAGTTAAAACTGTTCCTTCTTTCCTTTTGTCTGTCCTTCCTTCCTACCTTCCTTCTTTCCTCCTACCTTCTTTCCTTTCCTCCCTTCCTTCCTCCCTCCTTTCCTTCCATCTTCCTCCCTTCCTCCCCCTTCCTTCCTTCTTCCTCCCTTGCCTTCCTTCTTCCTCCCTAATTTCCTTCCCTTCCTTTCCTTCTTCCTCCCTCCCTCCCTTCCTTTCCTTCTTCCTCCCTCCCTCCCTTCCTTCCTTGACTCGAGGACAACAGGAGGGTTAATTGTTTATTTGACAATGTAAAAAGAGGGTGTGATGTCATGATTGATAGCTCTGACAGCCATTACCAAGCCTCTGTCAGGCAGTAGGATGGCTGAGGGGGCTTTGCAGCAGGCCGTCCTCCCACCACCAACATTTACTGTGCAGACTCTGGCTTCAAATGACTTCACACAACCAACATGGCAGCCCCCAGACAGGAGATATTTTGGCTTCACTTCTTCATTGCGGTAGGAAGTGTAGGAGACGTGGTGTCGTCTGTATTTATTTACAGTCAATGAGTTTGACTCTTAGGGTTAGGGTTTAAATTGCCCACACAAGACACTAAAACCCACACGTTTTAGATTTACACTTCAAGAAAATCAGGAAATCTGGCACACAGGTGGTCGAGTGGTTAAGAGCGCTTGCCATGTATGCAGCGGACCCTGATTCGAGTCCCGGCCGGCGGAGCTTTCTGCATGTCACACCCCCCTCTCTCTCATTTCAAATAAAGGCGTCAGAGAAAATCAGGAAATCTTCACTTTTCAGAGACTAATAATAATGAATGTTTGGCATTTTTGTTTGATAATATACTTAAATCAAAACTATTACCTTCTGAATTTCTACATTTCATCTTTTCAGCTCTTAAAAGAAAAGAGTTACAGAAACAGTCACTTCTCACTTCTCAGTTTGACCTGTTTTGTACTTTGTCACTCTCACAGAGGTTCTCGCTACACCGAAACTCCAGATGTAACTGACCACTGGGTGTTGCTGTCATTATCATTGAGTTTTCAAGTTGTCAATAAAGGAAAAAATAAAAATCCCTCTTCCCTACACTGTCATGAGAAAGTCAATTGAGCTGTGTGAGGACAGTTTGCTCTGATATCATGGTGGGAACTGCTGATTGTTTGGTTTACCACCTGTGGTCTGAAGCCTGGAGAAGATTGCCAGCCACCCACTGGGGAGTACTGCTGAGTGACTGATGGCTCTGCGTGTGTGTGCATGTGTGCGTGTGTGTGTGTGTGTGTCAGAAAATATCCATGAGCAAGAGATTTTATGTGTATGAGTGTAAAAGGAAAAAAAGTTTTATGTAGGTATGAAAAAGTGCATGTTTGTGTGAGTTTAACTCTAAAAGTTGAGTTTGTATGCAGGCTTTGAGTAATCGCACATGCATCAAAAGTGAAAAAGTTTTTACGCGTATGTGTGTGTGTGTGTGTGTGTTTGTGTACACGTTTCTCCAGTTGTGCATGAACACCAGAAATCTTTCATCACAGCAAGGTGGGCGAGGAGAAGATAGAGAGAGACTTCGAATGGGCGACAAAAACAATAACAGCACAATCTCTGTAGTTTATGGGTCTGAAATTGAATTTGTGCATCCAGCCTGTTCACCTGCCATGTCACAGCGGGTCACATCATTTCAGCTCTGCCTGTGTTTTAATCTCCGAACCTCCGGCAAACTTGAGCTCACCCATCTCACCGGCTGACCCCAAAGTGGCTGCAGCAAAGCCATTAAACTGTCTCGTTCAATTACAGAGCCACTTTGTCTGACACGCGGCCATATTCAGTCGGTTGCTACCTTCACTGTGACGTCTGCTAATACACTGCGTTTCTGCCTCACCAACAGCTATCATAAAGCTTTAATGCCCCCCAACCCACTGTCTGAGTCTAACCATCATGTAAAGCAGGGAGACAAAGCCAGGCTGACCCGGTGCATCGCTATTAGCTCTGCACAGCAGGAGGGTGTGTGTGTGTCTTGCAGCTCCGCTACCTCTCAATGACATTTTCTTGTTCTCTCGCTTATTTGTCTCAATTACTGCCGAAATTGCTCAATTCAGGTCCGTTCCCTACAGTTTCAATTCAGTTCAACACCTTTTCATTCAATTTGAGTTGGCTTGGAATTTACTATATGACTGGGCAACATCACAAAATCAGGAACATTGAATTAAATATTGTATCATAAGGCACTTATTCAGAAAATCATATATAAAATAATCTAACTCATTTTTCTGATGTTTTCTTTTGCAAATAAATGCTTCATTCATTATAAGATCATTTTGCATAACTCATATTGTCACAATGCAATTCCACTGAAAGTATATCAATAATTTAATGAATTAACAAGACAAACAAAACATAAGTAACCATCATAATCTACATACATTAACATTGGAAATTGTAAATGCCCCCTACCCAACCCCTGAGTTTAATTGGAAATTATAAATGCCCTCTATAGAGTGCAAACCTAGTAGGTCATTTCCAAGGTGAGTGTATGCAGATTATGATGATTATTTCTTAACTATGTTTTGCAGGGGACTTCATTTTTATTTTTATTTTTAACATTCATTGCCTTTCACCTCACGTCATTACTGTCATTGATTTCTTGAGCACATCTCCTTCATTAGCAGAGGCTGTATCTGGGCGGTTCATTCACAGATGGATCCAATTATACAATTATGTATTCTCTGCGTTTGAATTTCACCTGTTTATATAAATTGCCATTTCTTCCGTTTTTAATTGACACTGGTGATGGCTTACAGTGTTCAGTTTTTGTCCACAATAAATAAGACGACTGATCTGTGAGTCAGTGTTTTGTTTGTTTTGATCATCATAACAACAACAACCATGCTCCAGGTACTTAGTTCAAGAGTTTCAGCTGTGCATGCCTCTATGTTTCACTTTATTGAATTATCACCAAACGGCAAAATCATTTTTCAAAGGAAATCCAAGGCTTTATCAAGATGACATCTCAATATACATAAAGTAACATAAAAATGACTGTTGATAGACCCAGGCTTGCAGGTAGATTGATCCATGACAGTAATACTGTGGTGTGGTGCAGTGCTGCAGTGGTTCTCAAAACACAGTAGGGGGACAAGCATGACCATGGGGGGGGGGAGAAATGTGGAGTGGACCTGAAGTTGCATGAGTCATTGAGTCTGTTCTCTGGGCATTCATCATTGTCTGGTTTGGATAGGCCACGAAACAGGACAGGAACAGACGACCATGGAGAGTCAAGACCGCAGGAAAGATCATAGGTGCCGACCTGCCCTCTATGTAGGCCAGGTACACCTCGAGAGTCCAGAGTCAGGAAACAGGCAAAGAAAATCACTGCAGACCTTCACACCCTGGACCAACTTCTCCCCTCTAGTAGGTGATACATAACACTGTAAATTAGTTTATAATGCAAAATGTGCAATAACATGTATAAATATCATCCATTACTGTTAAATTATGAACACACCTACCATGTGAATATAACTGTATCCAGTTTTAAACCTTTATACCTGTATATAGACATTGTACATTGGTGTCCATTAATTGGTGTCCTACTTGCTTCTACATAACAGTCATATATTTAGGTTTACCTATCTTTGTTTGGCTTTGTGGTCCTTGTTTTCGCTCTATGTCCATGTGTATGTAAGCAGACTGAGAGTCACTCGAAACCAGAGTTACACTGTCAAGTGTGAACATACTGTGTACTTGGCCAAATAAAGCTGTGCGAACAATAAATGAAGGTTAGCTAAATTTATTCAAACAGAAAAAATGGCATGCCAAGTGAAAAAGAAAAAGAAAATAGGATGGATTGTTGGCAAGGAAGAAAAAGAAAACCAGATCATGATCACAGCGTAATCTTCAAGTCAAAAGCACAATATGAAAAAGTTAATCTTGCTCAGTGTAGCAGAAGATCTTTGTGTCTTTTGTCTCCGATAACAGTTTGAGCAAAATTGAACAATTTTCATTTGAACAGCAATAACGTCTGACAAATATGAGAGACATATTTTGCTCCTGGTTTCCCTGATATCAGTAATAATTTTATATTATACAATATATGCAGATTCACAAAGGAAAGAGTAGAAAAAACCTAATGGACTATATATACACATACCATAAAAGCAGATACAATCTACACGTCTGTCAGCCTGCAGGATCTGTTATAGTTTGGGTTTAAAATGATCCCACTTATTGTAGTCATAATCTTTATCACCAGCACTTTTACAACAGAGTGGAGTGCGTATCTGAAAGGAGCTTTTGGGTCTCACACTCTCATAGCTTTTATTGCTGCAGTATTTCTCTCTTCACACTCCTGTCTCAGACTTTATCTTTTCCTCTCTTTCTTTCTGTTGAGTTTTTATCTCGGTCCCTCTGTCTCCTCTGTCTCATATTCCAAAATTTCATTGTCTCCCTTCCCTCTCTTTCCTCTCCTGTGGCGATCTGTCCCCTTTTCCAACTCCCTTTGAGAAAATGGAGATTTGAATCCATTCAATTAACCCGTCATCCTGCTCTCTTGTCTCCCCCCCTTCTGTCGCTTTCTTTCTTTCTTTTCTCTGCTTGACTTCTTCCCCCAGAATATCCTTTAGCTATCACCACATGAAAGGTATTCAAACTGTACAATATTATAATAATTCTTGTATTTCATTTTATCATTTTTATTATACTTTTACAGATACAAGCTTCAGAGAGCCTGTCGCTGATCTGCAGCCGCTCAGGAACACATATGAGACTGATTTGTACATATTTGAAAGTCCTCCAGCTTTAGGATTGCAGTCTCGTGCTGCTCAAGAGGTGTTTGTTCCGTCTCCTCCTGAAAGCATGAACACTACTTGATGTGATGTCTCCGACGACAGAGGAGGGAAGGGCTGTTCCATGTTGTTACAGCAGAGTGGGGAAAGCTCCTGTCAAGGTATCTGGTGTTAAGCCTGGGGAGTGACATGGCATGGCTTGGTGGTAACCTCCGGGTGGCACGACCTGAAACGTGAGCTGAGGGTAGCAGTGCTTTCAGGTAGGCTGGACAGTTGGGAGCGGGCATCTTGAAAAGAACAGTTGGGACTTCCGGTCATGGCCGATGAGGATTAGACACGTCCATCCCATGTTCCCGCTACTTTTTAAACTAACTACTTAACCCAACTATCTTCCAAGAATATCCTTGTGGGTGTTAACAGTTGTTGTTAACTTTAGATGCAGCGTGGTGTAAACAGAATGGCAAGAAAGCAAATAAAACAGAATAAAAAGGATTTGGCATCGCTACCACGGATGTCACCATGGTCGCCATAACTGCGCTACTTGAGAAGTACAAGTTAGACCTAGTTACGGAGTTTAAGACTACCTTCTCATCCCTTGAAGCTAAAATGGACCAAGTGCAAGCCACGGTGAGCGATCACAGGAAAAAGATCTCATCTTTGGAAAAGAACAGTTGTTGCAGCATCTGTTCTCCGATGGCTCATCTTAACGATGGTATAATTCTTTAAAAGGTAGAGTCCTCACCAACACCAATCATTTTTAGAGCATTTTTCTGGGTGATATCTTGCTGCTTAATTAAGTTTTATAACTAAGTTCGGGAACAGAGACCACGCCTCATACCTCCCTCATTCCTGCACAAGAAGTACTTCAGTCACACTCTATCTGTTCTTCATCCCTACCTCCTAAACATTTTCGAATGTTCTCTCTTTTGTTTGATTTCAGGAACCATGGGGTCTTCATCCACAGCTCCCCGACCCACCAGTTCCCTCTCCATAACCAGCAGCCCACGCCTCCACCTATCCACCTGTCACCCTGATTCTGATCTCATTCCTTCATGGTAATGGTAGATGGTTAATGGACTGTACTTATACAGCGCTTTTCTAGTTTTTTTTTTACCACTCAAAGTCACATTCACCCATTCATACACCGTTGGCGCAGCCATCAGGAGCAATTTTGGGGTTAAGTATCTTGCCCAAGGACACATCGACATGTGGACTGGAGGAGCCTTTCTAACCCCCTCCCTTTACCCCTCATCCCTCCATCCTTCATCCCTTAACCCCCCCGACCCTTCAACCCCTCGACCCTCATCCCTCTTCTACACTATTGTAATAAATCTTTAAACTCATAACTAAGTTAGCTCCTGACCTGGGTTTTGTAGACACTCTTCTAGGATCTACCAACTTCTGAAATACTGTGAGATGTTGTCCAGTATATTTACAGATATTTATTTTCTCAAAAGCTGCCACTCACCTACCACTGTAATGGTTGTGACAGTAATTGATGCCTTTCCCATCGCCACAGCCACAGCCACACAAAGGCACTTTGGGGAACAGTACATTCTTTGTTTACCAGATGCAATTGCACCATTAGGGAGTACCTCTTCAGTACTTAAAACTTCCTTTATGAAAGCTTGAAAACAGACCAAATTTGAGGAAAACAACGAAGTATTGACAAAAGTCCCGTATTTTCCTGAGGCCTGAGTGGTCTCAAGTGCCTGATGTACCAGGCTATAGTACTTGTTTGTTGGTTGGCATCACGCTGTGCCATCAATGCTTCTGTCTTCCACGTTTCCCTCCTGACTTAATGGGACGCTGGAGGATAAGGGGACAGCAGACTGAGCGTCCACTCACCGGAAAGGACCTGATTACGCTCCTGTCTAGTTTGTTTATTTAAAAATAGCTTTACCTGCCTTTTACTCCCTGCGCACTGCTCTGTTTTGCTCTGCTTTTATCTGTCACGCATGATCCTTTGAGACACAGGGATGTTTCGGGTACACTGTTCCATAATACACACACAAAAAAAAAAAAATAGGTTGGAGTGACATTTATCATCTTTTGCAATATCTCTGCCAAAAACAAAACAAAATGCAGTTTGCATCAAAGATACTATCATGTGGCATTACTTTATCTTATTTCTTTCTTCTTTTTCTTTCTTATATCAAATTACTGTGCTGTGAATGACTCACACAGTCAGTTTTGCTGGTTGCTCAGCTGCTGCGTTCTTTGTGATTGTCTCCAGTGTCATGAGTGTCAGTGAAATCTTTAAAATGTTAGGGAGATACTGCGCTTCTATCAAATATAAACATATGCTGACTGCTTATCACAACTGATTATCTTTATCCTGCAAAAAAGCGTCTAGCTCTGCCTTTTGATGCTATTGTTGTATAAAAGACAGCCAATGCTATCATTCACCTGAAGGAAATATTATTAGGACAACTGTGCCACACTCAAACTGTCAAAAACAGATCAATATTAATGAGGGAGAGAGAGTCTATTTTTCTGTGCAAACAATAAAAAAAAAGGTACAGCAGAATGGCACTTATACTTAACCACAGTGTTCAGGTGGGTGAGACCCAGTGGAGCGGATTTTAAAGTCTCCACCTAGACAACAACACATCATGCAAGTGTAATGGCAAGAATACAGCATGCATATACAATTCTTAAACAACAGTGAGTCAGGTTTCTGGTTCCTCAAGCTGCAGCCTGACCATTTGTGTAGGGCACTGAGAATATGTGCTGTGCTGTATATTAAAAGGAATAGTTTGGCATAGTCTGCCTTCTTGCTGAGACGTACATATCAAGATTGATACAACTATCACATCTGCATGGTAAATATGTAGCTGGAGCCAATGTTTAGCTTCAAATAAGCCTGGGGTAATCAGCTAGTATTGCTTTGTCCAAAGATTTTAAAATAAATCTACCTATGAGCACAGCTTAAGCTAATTAATTAACAAGTTATTTCATGTTTGTTTAATCCAGACAAAAACAGAAGTGTAAAAATGACACTTTGCCATTTTATGTGGGGCTAGTCCTTAGCTGGGAATACTAGTTGCCTGGCAACCACTGCTGGTATTTTGGAGATGCAAATGTCCTGCAAGATCATGATGATATGCATGCTAATAACTTTTTATAATAATTATCTGATGGCATTGTGTCCCCCATTGAAATGATTCAATGTACCTTGCCATGCTGCAAGCCAGAACTGTTAGAGGTACATGAATGTCTGTGTAGGGCATAACTAGTTTATCTAAATCCTTCTAAAGATGACAATTTGGAGAAGCACTGCTCCTTGTGCTGTGCGTACTAAATGTGTCTAGTCCCTCTGAGTAATCTGAGCTGGGCTGTTTGCAACTCCAAATCATTCCGCCACAAAAGTTCTGCAGTGGCTCCGTAGTCCGAGCGGCTCATCCTGCAGCAGACTGACAGATAATTGCCACAGAGACTCATGTGTCCCCACAGCTATCAGGCTGCACCTTAAAAGGCCCGAAACAGACACCGCTAACCAACCAGAGCCGAGCACACTGGACACTGACTGGGATTGTTCCATTATGTTCACTCAGTTTTTTCACTCTCTCCATCTATTTAATCTCTCGGTCTGCTTGTCTCTCTCCAACTCTGACTCTAAGTCATCTATCTCTCTGGGATGCGGTGTGAAAAATGACAAAAAGATTACGCATTTTGTGTGGGTGACATTTATGGCATGTCATACGTTTCTCTACCCCTGTTTCCTGTCTCTCTGCACTTTGACCAGTCAAATAAATGCAAGTGAATGCCAAAAATCGAAATCTAATCTAACCAATTAATCATTTTGCAAGTTTTGAATGATCAAACAAACAAAGGAAGTCAAACTATTATACACTATTTCAGGAAAGACTAAACATACCAGTCCAGTAAAATAAGTTGGTATACATGTACAAAGTAAAGATATAATGGGTTCATACCTTCCATAAAGGTAATAACTGGGATGGGCAAGACTGAGCATCATAGATTGATGATAAAAGAGCATATCCGAGGGTGGATTTGCCCTTTAAATTATTAATCCTTTTTAATATCTTTAGCCTTGGGTTTCTTTGTCTTGCTAATTCGCTGATGTCCCTCTACACTAAAACCCATGTTTCTGCATCACAGGAAACTAGTTTTTTTAAATCAGAGCCTGTAGTGAGAGACTCTCGGGATGTGCTGAGCAGGCAACGGATACTCTCCCGAGGATTCTGCCTCTGATGGAGCTTCCCGCTGGATCAATGCACTAATGCAAACATTTATCTATCCCATCCATAGTGACACTTTTTAGTGCTGCCCACTGAAGCAGGAATGTGCAACAACATGTTTCCTTTGTAAATTGATTGTTAACATCAGAAAGCTATTACTCCCCCAATGTATTTCATCCACAGTTTTTTCAAAGTTAGACTGCATCACGTTCTTGGCCATGTACTTGGCGGTAATGGATGGTGATAGCTGAGGTCCTAATTTTATCTACAAGCTATATTATCAATGTTCTTTCATCTAAAGGCTCATTAATGTGTTTTTTC
Organism: Scomber japonicus; assembly: GCF_027409825.1. NCBI lineage: Eukaryota > Metazoa > Chordata > Actinopteri > Scombriformes > Scombridae > Scomber > Scomber japonicus. The sequence goes on along the minus strand of NC_070592.1, from coordinate 6,935,020 downwards.
TACCTTGCATCTCTCTCTCTCGTTTTTACATGATGAGATACATGAGACGTGATGAGACGAGCAGTACTGTATTGTCCACTGTATCTGCGTCTGAATTCATAACCAAACTAATAAATCACTTGAAATATCGTCATCAGTCCATAAATTCAAACATGATCAGGTTTATCACCAGGAAGTTGACCTCAATTGGCCATCAAATTGTAAATATCAGCCATAAAACGGGGCAAATTTCACGGTAATTGAGTTTATAGTGTGACCTTCGATATGTAAATGAAGAACAAACCTGACTCCCATTACTTACACACCTCAGAAGTGTTTTTATCACTGCAATTTGAGTGAATTCACCAATGTATTTACCAGTGACCTAATGCCACTTGTGTTCGTGGTCACAAGGATTTACAGACCAACAAGAATCTCCCAAACAACCTGCTGCCAATAGATTTGGGGGATACAGATGACTGCCAGTTGTGTCATCTATTTTGGAAAAGCATTTCTTTGACTCTCATTTCTGTCCGATCTCTGCACATGCTAGCAACTTTATTCCTGCTGTGTTTCCTGGAAAATGAGTGTGGTTTGTGTTGCCAGTAATGTAAAATTAATTACTTCTTGTGCAATGGATTTTCCCCCAGTGTTGTACCACAATGTTTGTCTGCAACAGACTGTGTAATGTCCCTGTAGGTCTCTGAAGGCACATTTTGAAGCTTAGTTTGGGGCTTAACCTCTCACTGTGTCTTCTTTGTCATTTTGGAGTCTGAAAATCCGAATTTGGCAAAGACGATGATGGAGTCTGGTTTGGTACCGAGGTGGGACGAGCATACACCAGCCAACACAGCTGAGCACTATAAATCAAAGCAAACAACCCCAAACACAAATGTCTTTAAACTTTAGCATCTTCTTAATGGAACAATCATTTTCAAAACCATCGCCAGACACACATCGGAAGAGGCGATAATACAAACCATAAATTCTGGTGGTACAAATTTAACGACTTTGTTTCTCAGCTGGAAATTTTGTCGTTCCTTTGCAAGGCACTGTGTATATTAAAAGATGGTGTTGATACCAGAGTGATAATACATAACGGATTTTATTCAAAAACCATGTGAAAAGCACCCTAACCCTTTAAATTGACTAAAACGGATGCCAAGTTATTAGAAGCAACACATAAAAAAATGGTTTACCAAGTTCTGTACATCTTGGTGAAAATACAAAAACAACTTGTGGTATTCAGGTCAGATCTGTACACGCATCATCACTTCAGGCAATATATCAAACTTTGTGCAGCTCCCTGTAGAGCACCCAAACGGCTTTTATACAACTTTTTTTCACACATACAGCAGACCCATAAGCACACTTTGATGTGTGAAGTTGCCCTTAAAGTAGAAACAGCAAGACCACAATGCATTGCTACTTTTGTAAAAAATTAGTCTATTATAAATCAAATATATTTATTACAGTTTTTCCTCGATTGCTAAAACACATTTGATCCGTATCCCATCACAGGTCAAAGCCAAACTCTCCACTCAGAACCAAGTATTGTAAACCAGACAGAAACCAGCCTTCAAATCATAGACTGTATAAAAGAAATGGACGTAACATTTGTGACGTCACCCATTGGTTTGTGGACTTCTGCTCGGAAGCCAATCTTGAAAATTTCAGGTGCATGCTGGGAAAAATAACAACACGGATTCTACTTATATGGGCATGAGGCGGGGCCATGGGCGGAGCGGGGAGGTTGCTATAGGTTGCGAGGGCTGGATCTCGAGGACATTGGTCAATCAACCTGTCAATCAGGACGTTTTGAAAACGTTTACTGAGGTTAGAAATCAAGTGAGAAGTTGGTGAATTCTCCATTGACTTGTATTGAGACGGAAGTCCTTTTGACACCAAAATGGTGGCCCCCTGGTGGCCTTTAGATAGAATGCAGTTCTAAGTTAATTCCGCATTGGCCTCATTTCAGAGGACCAGAACTCCCCGCCTGCTTCAAATACACAAACCACCACAAAACAGCCATTACACACTGGTGAGATCAGTTCAAAACACTACAGTAAAAGTCTGTTACTTCAATGAATAATGGATCAACCCGTTTACACAATGAAATCTATAAAGACACAACATATGTATACAGTTTCAACATTTTTTTATTCCTTGGTGTCCTGTTGCAAAATAACATGAAATCGAGTGGAAAAAGTAAAGGTAGTGTAAAATATGCCACTGATAAAGAACAAAGAATACAATAAAATAATTTCCATATATTTGCCAACATAAATCAATGGTGGAAAAAACAGTTTATACATAAAAGAAGAAATCATATTTATTCCTCCTCAGATCTTTGTAGGATCAAATGTTCCAATATAAATGAACAGATTGGTGTCTGAACACTTTTGACTCTCCGTGTTACCACCTGGGGAATTGTGTGTTAATTGGGTTCCAGCTGTGATGACTTGAGTTCATGATATTAAACGCTAGTGCTTTCTAAATAAGCACAGTACAAAGTTAAAACAGGGGGAAATAGTGTTTGTAGTTTTGGGAAATGGATCTGTCTTTTGATAGATGGTGTCATTGTTTGGGATGTTTGGTTAATAGACCCAGTAGTGTAAAGGCGGATAAGTATAATTAGTTTAAAGTATTAGAACCAAAAGTATGCAGGAAAACGATCCCATTAATGTTGTAGGTGATCAAGGTGGAGCAAATTCCAACAACTATATAATTTTTTGGCCACTTTAATCTCTATTATCTCATTAGCTGATCATGTATTTTGTGCCCAATATCTATGACTACTGTATAAGGTTATTAGTAACTAAAGCTGTCAAATCAATAAAATGTGTAATATCTTCCCAGTTGGAGTATAAGCCATAAAAAAAACTCCATGTAAAAGTAAATAAGTATAATTTAAAAAATATAAAGTTAAGTATTAAAACTAAAAGTAGGACTACTCAAAATGCATGAAAATGCTCCCATGCCTATTATCAGTGGAGTGTCATTTTTTTGTAGCTGATCGAGGTGGAGCAAATTTAATCTGTACCAAATAATATTTCATCAGCCGATCATATATTTTGTGTCCAATATTAGTTATTAGTAGCTAGAGCTGTCAAATCAATGCAATGTTTAATATCTTCCCAGTTAGAGTATAAGCAAAAAAAAACTGTAGGTAAAAGTCAGCAGCGTAACATCATGGTGATAGGCCCCAGTGCAAAATTGTTTTTTGTGCCCCCACTCCCGCCTAAACACAAGCGCATGCGCACACACCGAGAGACCTCGGGAGAACTGCTTTTTTCTTTCTTTTTTTTGTAATACTCGAGAGAACTGCTATTGTCACTATGTAGGCTAACATTACAGGTGACTGGCCACACGCTCATCCTGGACAGCAGCCGAAGCTCCATATCAACACTTATCTAACATCCTGATGAAGTCTCCAAACTATCAAACATTCAAATATAGCCGACACTAACAAAGCTACACAAATATATCTTGCACAGTATGTCCATAAGCATAACCATCAAGAAAAACACAGCTCATTATATATGCCTTACAAAAAATACAGCATTAATATTCATTCTACTGTATATCTAGGGCTGGGCGATTATAGCAAAATCACAATTAATTGAACTTTTAACCTTGATTACGATTAATGAACGATTATCTCTACCCACAGTTTCTGATGACTGGAGACAAGTTTTCAAATTTCTTAAAGATATGCACCCGTTACTGTCATGGCAACCGTGAACACCACGATTAATTGACATGAGCAAGAAATGTCGGTTTCGATTATTTTTCAATTAATTGCCCAGCCCTACCTATATCACACAATCATTTTTCCAACATATGTGGTTACAAGTACATTGCCATAGATTTAAATCCCACTAATTCCACTTCATAACAAAGAGAAGCTGTACTCACTCTTTAGAAGCTCATCTTACGGGCCTCGCGCTCAGCAAAGTCATTTAAACTCTGCTCAGGTCCAAAGTCCTCTCAGCTGTTCTCAATAGAGAGTATAGCCAGTCCACTGAGTCCGGAGAAGCGGGACGCGGCGGTCAATGCCGCTTCATTTACGGAGCTAGCTAGCAAGCTACAGCTAGCTTCCGGCGGCGCTAGCTTTTGCCTGGGTTGCCTGGGTTTGAGTAAAAACGTGTCTAATTTGGTCATTTTAGCTTTACCCTCATCCTGATTCTTTCTTTCCTTCCTCTTTTGCGTGCTGCTTTTTTGTTTGGGCTTGCTAAACATGATACTATCTTTTCTAGTCAACTTTCATCCACCTGCTTTTTTTTCCTGCTGAAAGGAGAAACAACTACGTCACATCATCGCGACACATCATGACTGACAGCTATCAAGGTGATTGGACCAATTATCATTTCCTTCTCCCACACCATACCCTTCCCAGAGCTATTTCATTCACAAAAACAACACAGCTGCTGGAAAGCTGCTCTGTCGATATTTAGTATAATTAGCAACTTAAACAAGTATTAAAACTAAACTAAAACTGAAAGTACTCATAATGCATAAAATGGTCCCATGAGTGGATTATTATCACTGGAGTATAATTTTTTGATGAGATAAAAGAAGATATTCATTTATAATGGGGAAATTAGCTTTATTACAGCAGCAGGTGGACAGTGAAAAAGAAGACCAGCAATAAGAAAACAATAAAGAACAATAAATAATAAGAATAAAAAGAACAATAATAGTAAAAAAAATACATAATAAAAATAATCTTGACATTATTTACATTTATTTATTGAGAGGTAGAGATTATATTGTTATTACACAGATTAAAGTAGTAGCTGATCTAGATGGAGCATTACTGGAGATTTTAATCTCTAAGAAATTAAAATATCTCATTAGCTAATCATATATTTTGTGTCAAAAATATATGATTGTAACGTTACTATTAGATATAAGAGTCAAATAAAAGCAATGCATGATATATTCCTTTGAAATTTAGTACCTCAAAATCGTGCATTGCTTCAGTAAATGTGTTTAGTAACTTGTCACTGCTGCTCTTCCATGTAGGTCAGAGGTTTAAGAAAATATTAAAACAAGACCCAGACTTATTTTAACTTTTTTATTGCTGCTACCATTAATATCAAATAAAACATATCATTTCCAACCCACCAGAAGATTTTTTTTTCCCCTAAGAAAAGCAAATGTGAAGTCGATCATGAACCCGCTGTAGGATAAAACTACTGCTGGATTTAATTGGCGGTAGAAAAAGCAAATTTGATATGTGACCTACTTTCTCTTAAAAACACCATAATTTGTTTAATTTTGTGCCACGGCATTAATCATCCTGTAAAGGCTCCATGTCAAATAGTGGATATCTCTATTTAATGTCCTCTATTGGTTATCTTTTCCCTCTTCTTCTTCTTCTTCGCACTGACGACATGTGACCGAACTGTACTTTTCATGCCTGTGAAGGAAGTTTCTAAACTTGAAATTGAAAAATCTGGAAAGAACGTCCTCGCTCCTCTCTCCCAACAGAGTCTATGTCAGGCATTTAAAACCGTGTAGCACAAGATGAAATACCAATTAATTCAAAGCTTTTGGGGGCCCCCTGTCATAGCTTGGGGCCCCCTCAAATCGTAACCCACTTTCAGGCCACTTATAGAGCCGGCGGTGCCAACGCAAAGTCAAAGCGAAATGATTAATGACGTTATTAAACAGTTTAGAGAGGTTGTGTGTTCTTCTGGCTGCAGCCAATTGAGAGTGATTTGTGAGGTGAAACAATGTAGTGGAATGAAGTGGAGCGTGTTTGAGTGTGTGTGTGTGTGTGTGTGTGTGTGTGTGTGTGTGTGTGTGTGTGTGTGTGTGGGTGGAAAAGTAAAGTGTCTGAGTGTGCGGTTGTCGCTTTGTGAGTGTGTAATGGCAGGAGAGTGTGTGACTCAAGTGTCTTGAGTGTGTGCGTCTTCAGTGAGTGAATAGTAGGTGTTGAGAAAGACAACTAAGGGTGTATGTATGACTGTGTGTGTGTTTGTGTGTATTTGTGTGTTAGCTTGTGGCTATAAGTGTGTGTGTATGTGGGAGAGAGAGAGAGTAAGAGAGCAAGACATG